>NC_135569.1:18328956-18331456 GCF_964340395.1 Glandiceps talaboti | reverse complement strand
GTTCAGGAAATGTCCTGGGTCAAACTTTGCTGGTTCTTCCCAATAACGCTCATCCCGAGACACTGAAAATAGATTGATAAAAACCATAGTTCCCTTCGGGATGCTATACCCTCTAAATTCAACATTTTCCGTTGTTGCGTGCGGGACAGCCAATGGCAGCACTGGGTTTACTCTTTGGAACTCCAGAATAGTTGCTTCAGTATACGGCATTTGTAATCTATCCTCCCAGTGAGGTAGCCGATCCCGGCCAACAACTCTATCTATTTCCTCTTGTACTTTCCTTTGAACATCAGGATTTTCCAGCATGTACATGAATGCCCATTGAAGAGTGGTTAAAGTTGTGTCTGTTCCACCAAAAAACATTTCCATTATTACCTCAGACAGATGATATTCGTTTTTAAAGCTGGAGTCCTCGTCCCCGACATATTTACAAACGTGTTTTAAATACGCATCTATGAAGTTCGCAGGATTTTCACTCGTGGGCGAGTCCGTTTTAGTAACGCGGGCTTTGCATTCGTCAATTTTACTTTCAAGCGCTTTCAGACAGGCCTTGAACTTGGGCGTGGCTGGGTCAAGGGAATCTGCGAAATATACCAATCTCGGAAAGAGATCGATCAAAAGAGCGCCCACAGTATTCTCAAACATCTCATCCATGTCTTTTAGAAGTTTACAGAAAAATTCATCATTGTAATCAAAACGACTTCCAAATACAATAGTTGAAATGACGTTCGAAATAGCTTTCTGTAGGGCATGACTTGGGTCGAAAGATTCCTCAGCTGTCTTCTCAAACGCCTCAACTACATATTCGACTTCCCTCAACATCACTTCTTCTAAGGCCTCTTTTCCCATTCCGAAGCTATGCAACGTCCTTAAGGCGAATTTCCGTTGTTCTTTCCACGTCTTTCCCATGGTATTAACAATTCCTAGCATAAGAAATGAATGACGTCAAATTATATAGACAATGTATTTAGTACTTGAGTATGAATCAACAACAACATGTAAACAAATGGTAGCTGGGCATACATACATACATACATACATACATACATACATACATACATACATACATACATACATACATACATACATACATACATACATACAGACAGACAGACAGACAGACAGACAGACAGACAGACAGACAGACAGACAGACAGACAAATTTAAAACGAACCATGGTATTTCACGAACTTAATGATTGATATATCGATTTATTGATCGATTGGATTGACTATTTAACTAAATGATTGATCGATTGAATGATAATTTTTGTGGTGAAATAAAGAAAGGAAAACATGAGAGCAAAAAAAGAGTATCAAACAACCAGAACGGAACACCAAAAACAAACAAAATCTATGACAACATACAAAAAGACATTTACATATTGGATACAGCAATGGAGAAATAATAATCAATGAGGAACACGATTTGACTTCATTGATTTCTTAAATTCATAACGTTTATGTACGTTAGTTGGCAGCGAGTTCTATTGTTTGGTTTCCTATAAGTATAATGACATATTGTAAGGTTAACCTTTGGAATGGGAAGGTTACAACTGAGGGCTGATCTGGTAGGGTAGCTATTGGGTAGACGATTAGCAATGTAGTGGTTAAGGTTATGAGTAAAATTGAGATGGGTCTGTAATTGCTGACGTCAAAGGTCGATCCTTTTTTTATATAATGGGGTGATCTTGGCAAATTTGAGGGCGTCTGGGAATATACCAGAGCAGTTAATTATGTGTGTTAATGGATGAGAGATGATAAGTAAGCTGTATCAATGATTAGTTTAGGGGGACTATTGTCATATCCCATGGCTTTCCTAGGATCCATGTTATTGATCTTCTCCACAATATCACGTCACTGTCAACAAACTGGGTGAAAGAAAAGAGAGTCAGAACAATTTCCATTCAGATAATAACTATAATTTGTTGTCGGGGTGATTTTTGAGGCGAGTTTATGGCGGATGTCAGTGAAAAAATAGTTGAGTTTCCCCTGATATGAGTCACCTATATTGATTTGCCTTGGGGATGTTACTTTGTTGCTGTTATTATTTAGGATCTCATTAATTGTTTTCCATGTTTGATTGATGTTTCCATTTTGAAGGGTTGAACCCCGAAACATCAGTTATGTTCAATTTATTCCTCCATATGCTTGGGCCGAGGACATTATTTACACCCACAAGGTCACTTCCTTTCAAAACAAACTGTGACCCTCGAGACCTATCCCCGGAAACGTCTCACGCGTCTCTTTTTACCATGTAAACTGGACTGGATTACAAGATGACCTTTACAACTGATATAGGTTAACAACACGTAACTTTGGTTATCCAGCTTCGAGCAAGATTTATTTTCATAATTTGACTTGCTATGATGACGTAATCGACTGTGGTAGCATTATCGGTTGATGAAGTACTCAACTCTAGCACAAATGTTATTGTAAGACAACAGGACGACGACGACGACAACAACAACAACAACAACAACAACAACAACATTCTCGCA
>NC_135569.1:18319256-18328756 GCF_964340395.1 Glandiceps talaboti | reverse complement strand
TGCTTTTTCCTGGACAACCGCAAGATTGACATTATCGAGACTAAAGTTGATTTACTCGAGGTACTGGAGATTATATTTAAGTATCATATGGTTCTATTCTGAGTTGGCCGGGGGGGTGGGGGGGGGGGGGTGCTAGTATAAACATTCATTATAGGTTCATTATATGGGCCTTGATTTGTTAGCGTGCCTAGGGGAGACAATCATCTGACACACAAAAAACAAATGAAAAACAACAACAACAAGAACAACAAACCTATTTGTCTACTAAAATCAAATGATTGGCAAAAAATGTATCTAGAATATTAAAACCAGAACCAAGGGTCACCATTGGAAAATTTAGATCCGACTATCTGAGTGATCAGTCACTCAAAGTTTACATCTATAATCGTGATAATTTCCACTGTAAATAATAAAATCTATACAGCTGTGACTTCAGAGTTTTGAGACCATACAGATGTGCCTCCATCACTATAACCAGTATACTCATGTGCTGACAGAAGTTACGAAGGGAGGAAGGGAGATTTGGAGATGGGTGTATTGTTTAGCAGTACTGCCAATTACATAAATAAATTAATGGCAGATTACTGATTACATTAAAATAAATCCCAATTTTACAAAATATGCTTCATTGCATTAAGAAGCCCTCTAACCTACACTCATATCCCTTTAAGAATTAAAGCCATCCACCTATATCTCACTAACCCACTCACCCTCGTTTATATAGCACTCACTCACTCACTCACTCACTCACTCACCCCCCCCCCCCACACACACACACACACATACATACACAATGCATCATGGATGTGGATGCCCTTAAAAACACTGTCCACGTGATCTCAGGGAGCTGTTTGTGTTGTGACAACTTTAGAAACACTCACTCACCCAACCATAAGTGGTAAGGTGTCAAGGTTGATTGAGATTTGGCTAAGGAACAGGGAGCAGCGAGTTATTCTGAATGGAACTGCGTCGAAATGGAGCAGAGTTTAAGTGGAGTTCCGCAGGGGTCTGTGTTAGGTCCAATTCTGTCCCTCATCTATATAAATGACATTGAGGAGAATATTATTAGCAAAGTTCTTAAGTTTGCAGATGATACAAAGTTAATTTGCAAACTTGTATCTGAAGACGATGCTGAAGTGTTACAGAAAGACTTGGAAACCTTAGTTGAGTGGTCTTGTGACTGGCAAATGCTATTCAACGTGAATAAGTGTAAGGTCATGCATGTGGGTTACAATAATCCCAACTATCCGTACACCATGAATGGTAGTAGATTGTCATCTGTAGAGTCTGAAACAGATCTAGGGGTTTTGATTCACAACTCACTGAAACCGAAACTGCATATCGCAGGGAAGGTAAATAAAGCAAATCGAGTACTTGGTTTGGTAAAAAGAACATTCACCTGTAAATCGAAGGATATTCTATTGCCACTCTATAAATCGCTAATTCGTCCGCACCTTGACTATGCTTCCCCAGTGTGGTCCCCACATGCGAATAGGGATTTTGTGTTATTGGAAAAAGTGCAGCGTCGCCGCGTCAGTTCACCAGGATGATTCCGCAGTTTGGTGCCTTGAATTATGAGGACAGATTACGCGTATTGAAACTGACAACTTTAGAAACCAGACGGATTAGAGCTGATTTGCTGGAAGTGTATAAACTTTTCCATGGGCATACTCTTGTTGATCCAGTTGTGTTTTTCAACGTATCTACTTTGACAACAAGAGGACACAGTTTGTAATTATTTAAGGACAGATCCAGATTGGATATTCGTAAATATTTTTTCAGTCAACGTGTCGTAGACATTAGGAACAATTTACCAGAAAGGGTTATTGCTAATTCATCAGTTAATCATTTTAAAGCGTGTATTGATAACCATCTCAGAACAGTAAGGGGTCTTTAAAAGCCTCAATGGCTTCCTATCCCATGTAAATTCACGGTAAGTTCACTCACTCACTCACTCACTCACTCACTCACTCACTCACTCAATCACCCACCCAACCCTTACAGCAATAGCCTATAGGATCCTATAGAAACCTATAGGCGAGTTGGCCTATAGACATTCATGCCTAAAGAAACCTATAGGATCCTATAGGCGAGTCGGCCTATAGACACTCATGCCTATAGAAACTTATAGAAACCTATAGGCGGTTTGGCCTATAGACACTCATGCCTATAGAAATCTATAGCCGAGTTGGCCTATAGACATTCATGCCTATAGAAACCTATAGGATCCTATAGGCGGTTTGGCCTATAGACACTCATGCCTACAGAAACTTATAGAAATCTATAGGCGAGTTGGCCTAAAGACATTCATGCCTATAGAAACCTATAGAAATCTATAGGCGAGTTGGCCTATAGACATTCATGCCTATAGGATCCTATAGTCAGGTGGCTTAACACCAGTTTTAAGGATTATTGTTACATGCCGGATAAAAGCACCAAATTTGGCATGAATGTTCCTTAGGACCTACAGATTGATTTTAGATTGGGAGCCCTCTTCAATATTTGCATAAATTTGCATAAATCAATAAAATTCAAAATGGCCGCCACAACACTTTAAAAATCTCATATTTCTGGAAAAAAGTATACTTATTGGAGACATAATAACCCAAATTTTTGGCACAAGTGTTTCCCAGTACCTATTCCTTGATTTTAGTTGAAAAATGATCTTGAATTTGAACGTAAAGGTTTGATAAATCAATACGTTTCAAACATGGCCATTATCATTCTTGAAACCTCGTATGTCTGCTAAAAAGCATACTTGCTGCACTTCTTGAAGACAATTTTTTGTCAATATATAAATCTTATTCCTGCAACAATCAGAATTATGCTTTGAACAAATATGATTACCATTAATTCACACTTAGATCTGCAATAACTTTTTTTCGAATCAGTATATCGTCCCTTATAGGATGCAAATCATCATTATTACTCACACCCTGAAGAATACATGTATATATGTGCAGTAGTCAAATATGTGCATTGCCAAGCAAATAGAAATGTCGTCTGTGTTGCCTCGTTTATAGCAAACCCTTTATGAATATTGTTATAACCCCCCCCCCCCTTTATATAGGATCTGGCTGGATGGGGGTTATTACTTAAGTTCAGTCCAGGCATCTGTCCTTTGGTGCAAAGTCAATTCTTTGACAGGAATTGCACACATTCAATAATAGTTGGATGATGAAGTAGGGTTCTTGAAGGCAATATGGTTGGCAGATAATTTTATTTGTACATTTGCGCATCTGGAACACCTTCAGCCTTGTCTACAGAGGTGTGAAATTTCTTCATATTACACTTAGTCACTGCAATGGAGGATGTCATCATAGTTACTCGTGGAACATTGGAACAACTTTCATGAAGGAATTTTTTTTATATCCTGTAGATGGTACATGTACTATGACAGAGAATTTGCTAATTTACAGTTAAAAAGTTGAGATGGCTTTAAAAGTTCCATGAAAAACGGTCAAGAGATGCAATTAAGCTTTATGGTCCAGGTTTTTAATAAATAGATCTTTACAGAAAAGTAGGGGTGCTATCATAAATCTATAAAAGTTTCATTTATATACTGATGTCCATTTTATTATAATTGCTCTATCATTTTTCTGACCATTTCTTTTCATCAAATTCAAAAGCAATAGTCTAGCCAATAATGAGACTAACCAAGGAGTTAAGGTACATTTGTTGCAATGTATAGAGAACATGGCCTCTTAAAAAGTTTAGCCTTGAGGGAAGAATTTTCTAGACATTCTGGCAAGAAGCTGGCAGCTTATCTACGTGCAATTGAATCAAATTTTCTTCTTACTATCACTAGCTTTTCTAAGATAACATCAAATCAGTGAGCCCTTTTAAATGCATTTCTATTTTTGTTTGGGCGGGGGGGGGGGGTGAGAATGATTTTTCCAACCATACTATTAGTGTGCACTTAATCCTGCTAATATATAGCTTATATGTATGAAATAATAATATTGTTTATCACATTACTACTTCTTTAATATGCTTTTTTAAAATATGTAAATTAATGGCTGCCACAATTTTCAGCCTTTTCTGTTTAGTTCATCAACAAACACTATGAACTCACAAACGTTCTCCCTAGATAATGTAAAAATCATATATTACATGTGATTGAATAGTGAAATAAAAGGCTGTTTTCAACATATAAATCTGATACCTGTCATTCACAAATATACTATATACATGTACTAACATTTATTTTGCTGAACTATCATTCCTACAACAAAAATGTACATTTCTTAAAGATGTTACATAGGCTAGGTGTGTGTTTTGTCACCCTTGTACCTCAACTCTAGTGTATATCAGGAAAGTTAGTGAATGAGGGAGGGGTTATGTTACAAAAGATACCAATAGAAGAATAAGGGCTTATGAAAGTATCTTTGATCAATGAGACAGAGAAGTTTTGCCAATAGCACACCTGTATATGTTACACTACCATAAACAATACAGGTAGTTGCTAAACTGACCAGGTATTGATTAAATAGTACATGAAATGATGAAAGTAATGAAATTTGGTAATATTAGTGCAACGTATATAATTTATATTACATATTTGTATAAACAAAATGACACTTTATTTCATTTAGTTATGCAAAATATTTCATGACCAGAAATGACAATTTTCAAGAGTGACAGCAAACATTTTTGATTTTACTGAATGTATGTAATCATTTAGTGATCTCCTGAGCCAAAATCAAGAAGTAGGTCCTAAGGACCACTCATGCCCAATCTATTTCAATAAAAAGTTCTGCAAAGTATGCTATATCTCAGAAAAATGGGCTTTTAAAGAATGACAGCCACCATGTTGAATTTCTTGATTTATGCAAATGTCTGCAAATATTTACAAGGGCTCTCACTCTAAATACTATAAGTAGGTCCCCAGGATCACCCATACCCAACTTGGTGCTTTTATTTCATTAAAAAGGCAAAGTATGCTATATCTCAGAAATATGGGATTTTTAAGAATGATGGCTGCCATGTTGAATTTCATTGATTTATGCAAATGTCTGCAAATATTCACAAGGGCTTCCATTTTAAATGCAATATGTAGGTCCTCAGGATCACTCGTACCCAATTTGGTGCTTTTATTTCAACAAAAATTTGTATATCGCAGAACAATGGAATTTTTAAGAATGATGGCTGCCATGTTGAATTTCATTGCTTTATGCAAATTTCTGCAAATATTCACAAGGGCTCCCATTTTAAATGCAATATGTAGGTCCTCAGGATCACTCGTACCCAATTTGGTGCTTTTATTTCAACAAAAAGATCTGCAAAGTATGCTACATTGTATATCGCAGAACAATGGAATTTTTAAGAATGATGGCTGCCATGTTGAATTTCATTGATTTATGCACATTTCTGCAAATATTCATAAGGGCTCCCATTCTAAATGCAGTAAGTAGGTCCTCAGGATCACTCGTACCCAATTTGGTGCTTTTATTTCAACACACAGTTCTGCAAAGTACATGCTATATCTCAGCAAATGAGATTGATTGTGAGTAATGGTGGCCATTTTGAATTTCATTAATTTTATTCAAACGTATGCAAATATTCAGGATGGCTGCACTCCTACATTCAATAAGTAAGTCCTCGAGACCACTCATACCCAATTTGGTGCTTTTATTTCATCACAAAGTTCTGGAAAGTGGGATTGTTTGTGAGTGATGGCGGCCATTTTGAATTTTATTGATTTATGCAAATTTATGCAAATATTCACGAGGGCTCCCAATCTAAATTCAATAAGTAGGTCCTAAGGAACATTCATGCCAAATTTGGTGCTTTTATCCGGCGTGTAACAAAAAAGTTGCTAAGCCACCTGACTACTATAGGCGGTTTGGCCTATAGACACTCATGCCTATAGAAACTTATAGAAACCTATAGGCGAGTTGGCCTATAGACATTCATGCCTATATAAGCATAGAATCTTGTGGACATAACTAGTCTATTGACATACATGCCTATAATAACCATAGGCCACTTGTTCTGTGCAAGGTGTATTTGTATAGTAATTCTTTCAGAGACCAATGGGTTTGGAAGCTTAGGGTACCATGTACAGTGACATCAAAGTCAAGGAAATGATGTGTGAATTGCAATTAGCTTGAGAGAATAGTCATGAATATTCATTACCCCGTATCTCTCTTTGTTGTAAGACAGCTTATCCTGGTGCATTTTGGGATAGCATCATGTTTGTGGTTTTAGACAAAGCATGGACAAAAGGATACATGCATGTACATGCTATAAGTTTGCCTGAAAAGTGAACTAGTTTTCAACAAATCAAGCAATTGTGGTGGCAGGAATGGCATGAAGAATATAGCTAGTAGAGACCAAAAGGCTGATAAATGAAAAGGACCTTGTTTTAAGATATGTTTCCTTGTTTGTATGGTAAGTACAGATTCCTGTTTTACAAATGTAAAAACTAGTCAATGGGCATGCACTTGTTCTATTTTCTGATTTGAGAGTTTCAAGAGTTGTTACAGTAGCTGTTTCTATATCTTTTATTTCATGATTTGAGGGAAACAGCTTGGCTATTTTATGCCAGATTATATGTGCAATATTGTGCTGCCCTCCAATATATGTAGTATGTTTTTTCTCTCCTATAAACATTAACAAATACATGTATGATTCATGTACCTTATGCTTGTCATACTGATCGAGACAAGTAATATATTTGAAATGAATATGATTGAAAATAAAAAAAATAAAGAATGTGATGGAAAATTTTCAGTCATAAAAAGAAATGCATATGGTGATGTAAAAATACATAAGACCAAATGGAGAAAACAGGAACTTGAAATATGTTATATTCTAATATATTTGAACATAAATTTCCTTTCAGAAAACAGCTTAGAGATACCTAACTGTCTGGACAACTCAAACCATGGATAAATCCACCAGAGATAAATCCACCTTTTTACAGCTGTCCCTCCAGATCATCCAAAGTGAAAATTCAGTTTAGGCCTTCTTGCCAAAAGGAGTGAGTGATCACAATTTTCCAGAAGAGTTTGTCCAGTATGTAAGAAGATGACAATATGAAGATCTATGCTTCAATATAAAGACCGAAACTCAAAGAACATAAAAGGCACCATGACAGCTAGCAATGGAGCAACAAGCAGGCTATCACCAAGCAAATGATGACCATAGTGCATAGTAACAACAGAAGATTCCAGTAATAATTTTAGGTATCGAGGAAAATTCATTAAAATATAGGAAGAGATACCATACATGGCTGGGAACCTTTACTCGTTCTGCAGGACACACTAGTACTGTTAAGTAACAGCACAAAGTCAAAGACAAGTCATCTGGAATTTACAATGACATCAAATTTTAAACCAAAAAACCCAGAGTTCAGTCAAGGACTATTTTTAAGCAAATCTATCTGCTATTTGACCACTTTAATACTTGTGTTCAGAGAGGTATTTGAAAACTTTGTGTTTCTAAACATACATTTTTCAGTAAATAAAAGTTTAAAAAGATCAAAGTTTGATTTTTGTTTAGTCTTAACAAAATTCTTTTTCTTGTCTCAAGAATTCATTTTCCAGAATATTCTTGTGACATTAATTCATTTTCTAAGTCTAGAAAGTGTGTAGAAATTCAATGCTGGCCTATAGAAACCTATACGCTGACCTATAGACATCTATAGGCTGACCTATATATGTCTATAGGCTGGCCTATAGAAACCTATAGGCTGACATATAGACATCTATAGGCTGGCCTATAGAAACCTATAGGCTGACCTATAGATGTCTATAGCCTGACCTATAGACATATGTAGGCTGGCCTATAGAAACATATAGGCTGAACTATAGATGTCTATAGCCTGACCTATAGACATATGTAGGCTGGCCTATAGAAACTTATAGGCTGAACTATAGATGTCTATAGCCTGACCTATAGACATATGTAGGCTGGCCTATAGAAACCTATAGGCTGACCTATAGATGTCTATAGCCTGACCTATAGACATATGTAGGCTGGCCTATAGAAACATATAGGCTGAACTATAGATGTCTATAGGCTGACCTATAGACATCTATAGGTTGACCTATAGAAACTTTTAGGCTGACCTATAGGCATCTATAGGCTGGCCTATAGGAACCTATAGGCTGGCCTATAGAAACCTATAGACTGGTCTATAGAAACCTATAGGCTGACCTATAGACATCTATAGACTGGCCTATAGAAACCTATAGGCTGGCCTATAGAAACCTATAGGCAAAACAGCCCAATTCTCTATAGGATCCTATAGGCCGGTCTATAGACATGTCTATAGGCCGCCTATAGGATATTTCTGTAAGGGAACCACCACACTCCCCCCCCCCCCACACATACACACATACATACACAATGCATACAATAGATGTGGATGACCTTAAAAACACTGTCCACGTGATCCCAGGGAGCTGTTAAGTTGCAGACAGCCTTGAAGCGGGTCGTTCGTTGTACTTATTATTATATAGTTTGTGTTACCCTGCAAGAACCAAGCGTTGCTTACGCGTATATGTAAATGTGCCGAGCAGTGAGTGAGTAAGTGATTACACATAAGTGGACCACTGGACCTTGCCAACTATAGTTTGTGTTAGTAAGATTAAATAGCTATGCAACCAACTCTCTACTCAAAACTACAAAAATACATGGCTTGTACCAGAAGAATAGATGCTCTATCTGTAGCTTTTAACAGAAGACGGATTTGTCAATGGATGAAACAACCTTCATCGTCACAGCAAGTGTTTGTAGCCAACCACCAACAAGTTAGAGCACTGTCCACAGCCAACCATCAAAGGTAAGGAATTAGATGACAGTTTATCATAAACAATTGGTTCGATCGGCCACGACAGCAAACTAGGTCAACTTTGTCAAGCCTTCCTCCTCGTCCAGGTGTCACCAAAGGGTCAGAGTTCACGACGGCTGTGGTATATAATATATATCATTTGTGTGTTTGTTTGTTTGTTTGTTTGTTTGTTTGTTTGTTTGTTTGTTTGTTTGTATATGTCGACCCTAGATAATGCATTACATTAATAATAATAATAATAATAATTAAATAATAATAATAATAATAATAATAATAATAATAATAATAATAATAATAATAATAATAATAATAATAACTTTATTCGTCATGTCGATCATGAAATTTTCGTTGCATTGACAGAAAACAGACAAACTACATATCCACACAGTTTACATTAACTTAAATACATAATCCATGAAAAGTAAAGTTAGGATTACAATACATATAAATACATACAGACAGTAGCGGTTACATGTTATTGATGAGATGAATAGATCTTGGAACAAAGCTATACTTAAATCTGTTTGTACGTGCATGTGGTACTCTGAGGCGACGACCACTTGGTAGATATTCATATTCTGCATGTAGCGGATGTGTTGAATCTTTGATAATTTTTGTAGCAGTCTTAAACGATTTGTGTTTATACAATGTAGAGTTATCAGATAGTTCGTAGAATTCATTATTAACTAATTTTCTGCAT
>NC_135569.1:18286756-18314256 GCF_964340395.1 Glandiceps talaboti | reverse complement strand
AATATATGCACATGGCAACATATATCCAGTGAGTGTAATATATGCACAGTGCGACATACATCCAGTGAGTGTAATATATGCACATGGCAACATACATCCAGTGAGTGTAATATATGCACATGGCAACATACATCCAGTAAGTGTAATATATGCACAGTGCGACATACATCCAGCGAGTGTAATATATGCACAGTGCGACATACATCCAGTGAGTGTAATATATGCACATGGCAACATATATCTAGTGAGTGTAATATATGCACAGTGCGACATACATCCAGTGAGTGTAATATATGCACATGGCAACATGCATCCAGTGAGTGTAATATATGCATATGGCAACATACATCCAGTGAGTGTAATATATGTATATGCGGCAACATACATCCAGTGAGTGTAATATATGCACATGGTAACATACATCCAGTGAGTGTAATATATGCACATGGTAACATACATCCAGTGAGTGTAATATATGCACATGGCAACATACATCCAGTGGGTGTAATATATGCACATGGCAACATACATCCAGTGAGTGTAATATATGCACATGACAACATACATCCAGTGAGTGTAATATATGCACAGTGCGACATGCATCCAGTGAGTGTAAAATATGCACATGGCAACATACATCCAGTGAGTGTAATATATGCACATGGCAACATACATCCAGTAAGTGTAATATATGCACAGTGCGACATACATCCAGCGAGTGTAATATATGCACAGTGCGACATGCATCCAGTGAGTGTAATATATGCATATGGCAACATACATCCAGTGAGTGTAATATATGTATATGCAGCAACATACATCCAGTGAGTGTAATATATGCACATGGTAACATACATCCAGTGAGTGTAATATATGCACATGGTAACATACATCCAGTGAGTGTAATATATGCACATGGCAACATACATCCAGTGGGTGTAATATATGCACATGGCAACATACATCCAGTGAGTGTAATATATGCACATGGCAACATACATCCAGTGAGTGTAATATATGCACATGGCAACATACATCCAGTGAGTGTAATATATGCACATGGCAACATACATCCAGTAAGTGTAATATATGCACAGTGCGACATACATCCAGCGAGTGTAATATATGCACAGTGCGACATACATCCAGTGAGTGTAATATATGCACATGGTAACATACATCCAGTGAGTGTAATATATGCATATTGCAACATACATCCAGTGAGTGTAATATATGTATATGGCAACATACATCCAGTGAGTGTAATATATGCACATGGCAACATACATCCAGTAAGTGTAATATATGCACAGTGCGACATACATCCAGTGAGTGTAATATATGCATATGGCAACATACATCCAGTAAGTGTAATATATGTATATGGCAACATACATCCAGTGAGTGTAATATATGCACATGGTAACATACATCCAGTGAGTGTAATACATGCACAGTGCGACATACATCCAGTGAGTGTAATATATGCATATGGCAACATACATCCAGTGAGTGTAATATATGTATATGGCAACATACATCCAGTGAGTGTAATATATGCACATGGTAACATACATCCAGTGAGTGTAATATATGCACATGGCAACATACATCCAGTGAGTATAATATATGTACATGGCAACATACATCCAGTGAGTGTAATATATGCACATGGCAACATACATCCAGTGAGTGTAATATATGCACATGGCAACATACATCCAACGAGTGTAATATATGCACAGTGCGACATGCATCCAGTGAGTGTAATATATGCATATGGCAACATACATCCAGTGAGTGTAATATATGTAAATGCGGCAACATACATCCAGTGAGTGTAATATATGCACATGGTAACATAGATCCAGTGAGTGTAATATATGCACATGGTAACATACATCCAGTGAGTGTAATATATGCACATGTCAACATACATCCAGTGAGTGTAATATATGCACATGGCAACATACATCCAGTGAGTGTAATATATGCACAGTGCGACATACATCCAGCGAGTGTAATATATGCACAGTGCGACATACATCCAGTGAGTGTAATATATGCACATGGCAACATATATCCAGTGAGTGTAATATATGCACAGTGCGACATATTACATCCAGTGAGTGTAATATATGCACATGGCAACATACATCCAGTGAGTGTAATATATGCACATGGCAACATACATCCAGTAAGTGTAATATATGCACAGTGCGACATACATCCAGCGAGTGTAATATATGCACAGTGCGACATACATCCAGTGAGTGTAATATATGCATATGGCAACATACATCCAGTGAGCGTAATATATGTATATGGCAACATACATCCAGTGAGTGTAATATATGCACATGGCAACATACATCCAGTAAGTGTAATATATGCACAGTGCGACATACATCCAGTGAGTGTAATATATGCATATGGCAACATACATCCAGTGAGTGTAATATATGTATATGGCAACATACATCCAGTGAGTGTAATATATGCACATGGTAACATACATCCAGTGAGTGTAATACATGCACAGTGCGACATACATCCAGTGAGTGTAATATATGCATATGGCAACATACATCCAGTGAGTGTAATATATGTATATGGCAACATACATCCAGTGAGTGTAATATATGCACATGGCAACATACATCCAGTGAGTGTAATATATGCACATGGCAACATACATCCAGTGAGTGTAATATATGTACATGGCAACATACATCCAGTGAGTGTAATATATGCACATGGCAACATACATCCAGTGAGTGTAATATATGCACATGGCAACATACATCCAATGAGTGTAATATATGCACAGTGCGACATGCATCCAGTGAGTGTAATATATGCATATGGCAACATACATCCAGTGAGTGTAATATATGTATATGCGGCAACATACATCCAGTGAGTGTAATATATGCACATGGTAACATACATCCAGTGAGTGTAATATATGCACATGGTAACATACATCCAGTGAGTGTAATATATGCACATGGTAACATACATCCAGTGAGTGTAATACATGCACAGTGCGACATACATCCAGTGAGTGTAATATATGCATATGGCAACATACATCCAGTGAGTGTAATATATGTATATGGCAACATACATCCAGTGAGTGTAATATATGCACATGGCAACATACATCCAGTGAGTGTAATATATGTACATGGCAACATACATCCAGTGAGTGTAATATATGCACATGGCAACATACATCCAGTGAGTGTAATATATGCACATGGCAACATACATCCAATGAGTGTAA
This sequence comes from Glandiceps talaboti, assembly GCF_964340395.1. Lineage (NCBI taxonomy): Eukaryota > Metazoa > Hemichordata > Enteropneusta > Spengelidae > Glandiceps > Glandiceps talaboti. The sequence continues at coordinate 18,310,967 of NC_135569.1, read as the reverse complement.
TATATGCACAGTGCGACATGCATCCAGTGAGTGTAATATATGTATATGGCAACATACATCCAGTGAGTGTAATATATGTATATGCGGCAACATACATCCAGTGAGTGTAATATATGCACATGGTAACATACATCCAGTGAGTGTAATATATGCACATGGTGACATACATCCAGTGAGTGTAATATATGCACATGGCAACATACATCCAGTGGGTGTAATATATGCACATGGCAACATACATCCAGTGAGTGTAATATATGCACATGGCAACATACATCCAGTGAGTGTAATATATGCACAGTGCGACATACATCCAGTGAGTGTAATATATGCACATGGCAACATACATCCGGTGAGTGTAATATATGCACATGGCAACATAAATCCAGTAAGTGTAATATATGCACAGTGCGACATACATCCAGCGAGTGTAATATATGCACAGTGCGACATACATCCAGTGAGTGTAATATATGCACATGGTAACATACATCCAGTGAGTGTAATATATGCATATGGCAACATACATCCAGTGAGTGTAATATATGTATATGGCAACATACATCCAGTGAGTGTAATATATGCACATGGCAACATACATCCAGTAAGTGTAATATATGCACAGTGCGACATACATCCAGTGAGTGTAATATATGCATATGGCAACATACATCCAGTGAGTGTAATATATGTATATGGCAACATACATCCAGTGAGTGTAATATATGCACATGGTAACATACATCCAGTGAGTGTAATACATGCACAGTGCGACATACATCCAGTGAGTGTAATATATGCACATGGCAACATACATCCAGTGAGTGTAATATATGTATATGGCAACATACATCCAGTGAGTGTAATATATGTATATGGTAACATACATCCAGTGAGTGTAATATATGCACATGGCAACATACATCCAGTGAGTGTAATATATGCACATGGCAACATACATCCAGTGAGTGTAATATATGCACAGTGCGACATGCATCCAGTGAGTGTAATATATGCACATGGCAACATACATCCAGTGAGTGTAATATATGCACATGGCAACATACATCCAGTGAGTGTAATATATGTACATGGCAACATACATCCAGTGAGTGTAATATATGTACATGGCAACATACATCCAGTGAGTGTAATATATGTACATGGCAACATACATCCAGTGAGTGTAATATATGTACATGGCAACATACATCCAGTGAGTGTAATATATGCACAGTGCGACATGCATCCAGTGAGTGTAATATATGCACATGGCAACATACATCCAGTGAGTGTAATATATGCACATGGCAACATACATCCAGTGAGTGTAATATATGCACAGTGCGACATGCATCCAGTGAGTGTAATATATGCACATGGCAACATACATCCAGTGAGTGTAATATATGCACATGGCAACATACATCCAGTGAGTGTAATATATGTACATGGCAACATACATCCAGTGAGTGTAATATATGTACATGGCAACATACATCCAGTGAGTGTAATATATGTACATGGCAACATACATCCAGTGAGTGTAATATATGTACATGGCAACATACATCCAGTGAGTGTAATATATGTACATGGCAACATACATCCAGTGAGTGTAATATATGCACATGGCAACATACATCCAGTGAGTGTAATATATGCACATGGCAACATACATCCAGTGGGTGTAATATATGCACATGGCAACATACATCCAGTGAGTGTAATATATGCACATGGCAACATACATCCAGTGAGTGTAATATATGCACAGTGCGACATACATCCGGTGAGTGTAATATATGCACATGGCAACATACATCCAATGAGTGTAATATATGCACAATGCGACACACATAGAGTGAGTGTAATATATGCACATGGCAACATACATCCAGTGAGTGTAATATATGCACAGGGCAACATACATCCAGTGAGTGTAATATATGCACATGGCAACAAACATCCAATGAGTGTAATATATGAACAGTGCGACACACATAGAGTGAGTGTAATATATGCACATGGCAACATACATCCAGTGAGTGTAATATATGCACATGGCAACATACATCCAGTGAGTGTAATATATGCACATGGCAACATACATCCAGTGAGTGTAATATATGCACATGGCAACATATATCCAATGAGTGTAATATATGCACATGGCAACATACATCCAGTGAGTGTAATATATGCACATGGCAACATACATCCAGTGAGTGTAATATATGCACATGGCAACATACATCCAGTAAGTGTAATATATGCACAGTGCGACATACATCCAGCGAGTGTAATATATGCACAGTGCGACATACATCCAGTGAGTGTAATATATGCACATGGTAACATACATCCAGTGAGTGTAATATATGCATATGGCAACATACATCCAGTGAGTGTAATATATGTATATGGCAACATACATCCAGTGAGTGTAATATATGCACATGGCAACATACATCCAGTAAGTGTAATATATGCACAGTGCGACATACATCCAGTGAGTGTAATATATGCATATGGCAACATACATCCAGTGAGTGTAATATATGTATATGGCAACATACATTCAGTGAGTGTAATATATGCACATTGTAACATACATCCAGTGAGTGTAATACATGCACAGTGCGACATACATCCAGTGAGTGTAATATATGCATATGGCAACATACATCCAGTGAGTGTAATATATGCACATGGCAACATACATCCAGTGAGTGTAATATATGCATATGGCAACATACATCCAGTGAGTGTAATATATGTATATGGCAACATACATCCAGTGAGTGTAATATATGCACATGGTAACATACATCCAGTGAGTGTAATATATGCACATGGCAACATACATCCAGTGAGTGTAATATATGTACATGGCAACATACATCCAGTGAGTGTAATATATGCACAGTGCGACATGCATCCAGTGAGTGTAATATATGCACATGGCAACATACATCCAGTGAGTGTAATATATGTATATGCGGCAACATACATCCAGTGAGTGTAATATATGCACATGGTAACATACATCCAGTGAGTGTAATATATGCACATGGTAACATACATCCAGTGAGTGTAATATATGCACATGGCAACATACATCCAGTGGGTGTAATATATGCACATGGCAACATACATCCAGTGAGTGTAATATATGCACATGGCAACATACATCCAGTGAGTGTAATATATGCACAGTGCGACATACATCCGGTGAGTGTAATATATGCACATGGCAACATACATCCAATGAGTGTAATATATGCACATGGCAACAAAAATCCAATGAGTGTAATATATGCACAGTGCGACACACATAGAGTGAGTGTAATATATGCACATGGCAACATACATCCAGTGAGTGTAATATATGCACATGGCAACATACATCCAGTGAGTGTAATATATGCACATGGCAACATACATCCAGTGAGTGTAATATATGCACATGGCAACATATATCCAATGAGTGTAATATATGCACATGGCAACATACATCCAGTGAGTGTAATATATGCACATGGCAACATATATCCAGTGTTTGTAATATATTCACAGTGCGACATACATCCAGTGAGTGTAATATATGCACATGGCAACACATCTCCAGTGAGTGTAATATATGCACATGGTAACATATATCCAGTGAGTGTAATATATGCACAGTGCGACACACATCCAGTGAGTGTAATATATGCACATGGCAACATACATCCATTGAGTGTAATATATGCACATGGCAACATACATCCAGTGAGTGTAATATATGCACATGGCAACATATACCTAGTGAGTGTAATATATGCACAGTGCGACATACATCCAGTGAGTGTAATATATGCACATGGCAACATACATCCAGTGAGTGTAATATATGCACATGGCAACACATCTCCAGTGAGTGTAATATATGCACATGGTAACATATATCCAGTGAGTGTAATATATGCACATGGTAACATACATCCAGTGAGTGTAATATATGCACAGTGCGACATACATCCAGTGAGTGTAATATATGCACATGGTAACATACATCCAGTGAGTGTAATATATGCACAGTGCGACATACATCCAGTGAGTGTAATATATGCACATGGCAACATACATCCATTGAGTGTAATATATGCACATGGCAACATACATCCAGTGAGTGTAATATATGCACATGGCAACATACATCCAGTGAGTGTAATATATGCACAGTGCGACATACATCCAGTGAGTGTAATATATGCACATGGCAACATACATCCAGTGAGTGTAATATATGCACATGGCAACATACATCCAGTGAGTGTAATATATGCACATGGCAACATACATCCAGTGAGTGTAATATATGCACATGGCAACATACATCCAGTGAATGTAATATATGCACATGGCAACATACATCCAGTGAGTGTAATATATGCACATGGCAACATACATCCAGTGAGTGTAATATATGCACATGGCAACATATATCCAGTGAGTGTAATATATGCACAGTGTGACATACATCCAGTGAGTGTAATATATTCACATGGCAACATACATCCAGTGAGTGTAATATATGCACATGGCAACATACATCCAGTGAGTGTAATATATGCACATGGCAACATACATCCAGTGAGTGTAATATATGCACATGGCAACATACATCCAGTGAGTGTAATATATGCACATGGCAACATATATCCAGTGAGTGTAATATATGCACAGTGTGACATACATCCAGTGAGTGTAATATATTCACATGGCAACATACATCCAGTGAGTGTAATATATGCACATGGCAACATACATCCAGTGAGTGTAATATATGCACATGTCAACATACATCCAGTGAGTGTAATATATGTACATGGCAACATACATCCAGTGAGTGTAATATATGTATATGGCAACATATATCCAATGAGTGTAATATATGCACATAGCAACATACATCCAGTGAGTGTAATATATGCACATGGCAACATACATCCAGTGAGTGATTTGCATTATTTATGTATTCTGGCTTACAGGCTGGATTAACTACCTTTTATCAACCAATCATTAACGTCAAGGATTTAGTATACCAAGGCTTGAAACTGTACGAACAATTGGAGGGGGAAACAGGCCAGGTAAAAATTACTATATAGCTCAACATTATGTTATGTTTGGTGGCAACATTATGTTTGGTACCTAAAGTAGGAGTAAAAAGTGAGACTGACATGTACAAATGAGGGCATCAACCAATCAGTAGTCAGTAGATAAATGTTATACACCAAACTCTAAGCGACAGCAGTAAGAAAAGAAAGAAAATGCCGGTATGGGAAAGAGTAGACGGGAAGAAAGACAGCAATTTATTAATCCTTGGCTACACCTTGTCAATTATATAACAGTGTGTTGATTTGTATAAACTAGGTCTATGTCACACACTGGGCCCAGCGATGCAACTATTAGCAGAGTCACTATAAACATGAAGAAAGTAGAGAAACGACCATTTGCTGTGTCACAGTAGAAGAAATTAAAAAGAGAGACTTCCAGAAAACACGAAATATAATACAAGTATATGTGTAATACCATTAACAATCAATCAATCAATCAATCAATCAATCAACCAATCAATATGTATTGTATAACAACATGCCATAGTAAGCATGGTAAAGCATACAAAAATAAGATACAGAAATAAAGTGAATACAATAGAATCATTTAGCCAACTGCTGGAGGACTGTTTACATCAACAAGAAATTTTCCAAGAGGAAGTTTATCATCTTAGGTCAAAATGTGCAAAAACAATTACTTTTTTCATTTACGGAATGAAAATTTGAATTATGTAATGGCAAAGAAGAGAAAAGTACTTATATGATGAATTACATCTACCATATTTTGAGAAAATTTACAGAATTCATCTTCAGGAATCTCGGGAGTAGACCGTCTACCCAACTCAATTTGAATATTATAATCCGAAATTCTAAATTCAGTCACTAGTTTTCTACAAACAGGACTTTTAATTTGTAGAAGATATTTCTCAAAACCAAAAACTGTTTTTTATATTATTATGTTCTTATTTTGTTTTTATCAGTACTGTTTCTTCTAATGTCATTATGTAATATTCCCTGTACCGAGATTTACAAAATTCTTGACATAAATTGTCATGAACCTTCTTGATTATAGAATTAAACTTGCAAAGAGATGACCACATACTGTTCTCACTGTATTCTAGATGCTCAATTTTGAATAATGCATAGAAGACATGTAGGCTGCTCTCAATAAACCATCTCCATCAACAATCAATCTATACCAATAATTTAATATCAGTTAAATTACAGTGAAATTAACAGGAAAACGACCTAATTCTCCAACAATACCACATCTTGATACCTTCTTAGAAACCCCCAAGCAGAAATCAATAAAATGAAAAACTAACGTCATCAAGACAATTTCTTTTGCTATCAATTTTATAGCCCCAAGCTTCACAGCCATAAGTCATAATAGGAACAATTAAACGATCAAAGAGATCTAAAGCCACATCAATAGAAATACTCTCATTTGGAGAAATAGTTCTACATAAACTAAAGAGAGCTCTCATGGATTTAAGCTTTAAGTTATTGAAGTTTTGTTTAAAGTTACCATGAGGCCTAATAAAAAAAATTGTGTGGTTCCGGCTACCCTCAATTTTAGAATAGGTGGGGTAGGTAGATTTTTTATTTTATTTTATTATATTTTTTCTGTCTGAGTGTCTAGTTCAGGTTTTCCATTGTTTTCCAAATGGACTCTGTGTTGTTTATTTCTTCCTGTCAGATGTACAGCCATTACGAACAGTTTTAAGTTGATGGCAGTTTCCGCATCCACTATTTCTTGTATCAAAAGCTAGGTGGGGTCGTGTAACCGGAACCAACAATTATTTTGTTTAGGCCTTAGCAGAGATAATGATACTAAGATAACAATATTGTCTTACATTGTCAAAAGTAATACTATCAAAAATAAAATTTCACACCCTTAATTAATTGATTTCCTTTATTGAATACAATGAATTTGGTTTTCTTAACATTGTTAATTTGTACTTTGTTAAAAAAAAAATTATCATTTTTTCTTTCTTATGGGGTCGCTGGTGTCGGTCAACACAGAGGGTATGAGATATAGACAATGCAACGTTTACGTTGAACGGAGAATATGAGACAGCCAATGCTTTGTCTAGGGGGCGGACTCTTATTGAAAGAGAAACTTCTTGCGGTGTCTGCAGCGGTCAAAGCTTAGTCTAAGGGAAAAGGTGTAGGAGAAATGCTATGCGGATTGTCTCTTGCGTACATAATATATGTCCTCAGCCAATATGAGTCTAGTACCTGTTTAGTGGTATTATGTTTTAAATAGTGGCATCTTATGTAACAGTTATTCATTTTGACATTTGTATTTGTATTTTGGTAAGTCTAGGTAAAACTTATAAGTAGATATCAATGACATACAGTGAGGTACATATCACATTTCACAACCAGTAGGACAACTTATAAGTAGATATCAATGACATACAGTGAGGTACATATCGTATTTCACAACCAGTAGGACAACTTATAAGTAGATATCAATGACATACAGTGAGGTACATATCACATTTCACAGCCAGTAGGACAACTTATAAGTAGATATCAATGACATACAGTGAGGTACATATCACATTTCACAACCAGTAGGACAACTTATAAGTAGATATCAATGACATACAGTGAGGTACATATCACATTTCACAACCAGTAGGACAACTTATAAGTAGATATCAATGACATACAGTGAGGTACATATCACATTTCACAGCCAGTAGGACAACTTATAAGTAGATATCAATGACATACAGTGAGGTACATATCACATTTCACAACCAGTAGGACAACTTATAAGTAGATATCAATGACATACAGTGAGGTACATAACACATTTCACAGCCAGTAGGACTGCATCAACCTGGAAGTATACGTTTAGCAAAGACGCCGGAGAGGGTTGATGAATTCCGCTACCAGATGCATAGACACGGATGGCATAACCATATCCCACAACGTATAATATGGCCAGAAGAAATTCACAAATTGCATCCTTTAGTAAACATTGATAAGGTAAGAGTTACCCTGGTTCAGCATTAACAATTAAAAATACTTGTCTTCCAGAGATATAGAAAATGTTGGTGCAGATCAAGTGTCATTCAAAGACAAACAACGTAATTATAGTCAGTAACTTATCAAAGCATACACATCACATAAACCAGGACCACGTAACTTATCAAAGCATACACATCACATAAACCAGGACCACGTAACTTATCAAAGCATACACATCACATAAACCAGGACCACGTAACTTATCTAAGCATACACATCACATAAACCAGGACCACGTAACTTATCAAAGCATACACATCACATAAACCAAGACCACGTAACTTATCTAAGCATACACATCACATAAACCAGGACCACGTAACTTATCTAAGCATACACATCACATAAACCAGGACCACGTAACTTTGTGTGTTGATAGAATGCTAATTGTTACAATGTTAATGATCGAACACGAATGTTGTCTTACATTGTAACTTCCACAAATATACATAAACTGCTAAAAGCATCACGTGAACCTACACGTCAGAGACACCCTCTATTGTATTTCTATCTGTATATTTTTTATAATTATTGTTTACCTAATTTTGTCATTGTCTGAAGTCTTTCCTTAGCTCACTTCATTCCAGCAAATGCACCGGAGTTTTTGTTTCTCACAAGGATGTATCGAATGATTCCTACTACCCTGATATGATAACAGTATCAAATACGAGAATCTCGAATTCATGACCATCGCTAGCACAACTGAACTGATAAGGTTCAGTGTTGTGTTGTGTTGTGTTGTGTTGTGTTGTACGCAACACAACACAACACAACACAACACAACACAACACAACTCAACACAACACAACACAGCACAGCACAGCACAACACAACACAACACAACACAACACAACACAACACCATTGTCTGCCAACTCTCTGCCACTACCTGATACCGGTACAATCACCCCTCCATGGAAATTTGCCTTATAATACATGTGTATAGAATTCTCCATATATGTCAATATGTAGGTACTAGCAGGACTTTATATGGAAGGTGATGGTCATATTGATCCATACTCCCTAACCCAAGCATACGCTATCGGGGCTCGGAAATACGGCGCCGAAATCTATCAGCAATCCCCTGTGCTTGATCTCAAACAAACCAGTGATGGCAGATGGGAAGTTCTAACAGAACATGGAACAATACTGAGTAACAGAATTGTCAATGCTACAGGTTGGTTTCCCTTCTTCGAAAGATTCATCGTTGTGGGTGCTCTTCATGGTTAATTTATAGTACACCAGTTCTGTATTTTTTTTTCCAAGCAGTCACTCTATCTCTCAAAAGACGGGGTTTATAATAACTCCATAAACCGATTATACTGTTTAGTAACTCTCTCTAGGGATGGGGTTTACAATAATTCCATACACCGATTATACTGTTTAGTAACTCTCTCTAGGGATGGGGTTTACAATAACTCCATACACTGATTATACTGTACTAAATTAGTAACTCTCTCTAGGGACGGGGTTTACGATAACTCCATACACCGATTATACTGTACTAAATTAGTAACTCTCTATGGGACGGGGTTTACAATAACTCCATACACCGATTATACTGTACTAAATTAGTAACTCTCTCTAGGGACGGGGTTTACAATAACTCCATACACCGATTATACTGTTACTGTACTAAATTAGTAACTCTATCTAGGGACGGGGTTTACAATAACTCCATACACCGATTATACTGTACTAAATTAGCGGTATAGAAACTGTATTAGAGTGATGCCATCGACTTGAGAAGTCTTCATACACGTTTTCAATACAAAGCCAGTCTGCTTTATATTTTTGCAAGTTGGAAGTCAGGCTGTAGGTTCTGGGTCTGGACACAGATAAAGAAAACTTGCTAATAGGCAATTACCCGACTTTAAATCATTCTTTACGTGCCAGGTTTGGAAATTGAAAGACTGATTGCAAGTAATCACTAAGAGCGACCGACTCCTGAGAGCCACCTGTTGCTGTGAATTGGTTCCTTGAGAATCAAGTAGTCTAATGGTATCCCATAATAATTGATTCAGGATTGCAACTTACATCGCAACCTGTTTTATTTTCAGGGTTATGGTCCCAAGATGTGGGTCGAATGACAGGAATTGAAATCCCTGCCATGTCAGTAGAACACCAATATGTCGTCACATCTAGTATACCGGAAATAGAAAGTTTGGGTCACGAACTTCCCGTATTACGAGATTTAGAAGATTCGTACTATTTACGACAAGAAAGAACGGGATTCCTGATTGGGCCTTATGAGAAGGACTACAAAATGAAACAACAACTTCCGTGGTTGGACGGAATCCCACAAGGTTAGTAGCTGATTCATTAAAAGAGTAAAATGGTTCTCCAATCAACTTAATAAGTTCTCCAAAAGACTTAATAAAGTTATTGTTATTCTTTTTATTCTAATAACCTAACTGCTAATGCTAATATTGTCATTGCACTTATGCTATAGAGTGGCGGCTGTCATTCCACTTGTTTAACAGTGCAGAGGGTGCCATTCAACTAACTCAATGCAGAAAATGGTGATATACCACTGATTATATACTGTAAATGCTGTCATTCATTTTCTGTCATTTGGGTTGTCATTTATTTAGGGTCAACCCCTATTAACGCCATTTGTGTCACCTTTCAAGAATGTTATGAATCCTGAGAACCATCATATAAATAATCCTCCGAGTACTCTATCATTTCTATTAAAGGGTTTGGACGAGAACTGTTCGACACCGATCTAGATCGAATAAGTGACAACTTAGACGCCGCCATGGAATTGGTGCCCGTTTTACAAAATGCTGATATTCAGACTGTTGTAAACGGTCCTATGGCATTCACACCAGATTCTAATGGCTTAGTGGGCCCTTACCCTGGATTGAGAAACTATTGGATAATTAATGGAATGTCGTAAGTTTTACATTGCATCCAGTCATACAATTAAAGAAAGACTTTACCAATTTAATGAATACTTTCGTATACTAGTATATAATATTTCATTTCCCATTTCTTTTTTCATCTTTCCACATAATGGTTGATTACGCTGCCTTTATCCCAATGACGTCACTTCCCCTTTCACTTGAAAACATTTCCCCGCTAAAGCGATTTCAACAAATTTTAGTTATTTACCTTCATCATACAAATTCCGGTTCAGTGTGTAATCTTTTTGGCAACAAATGTAATATTTATTTGAGAAACTGAATATATATTTATAACATATTGTTTGTTTTTATCAAGTGGTGGTATTGTTTGGTCCGGTGGTCTGACCAAATATCTAAGTGACTGGATACTGGCTGGTGAACCACCGCAGGACTTGGTCGACTTGGACCCGTCAAGATACGGGAAGTGGACTTCGCGGGAATATCTGACGGCTAAAACACGCGAAGTGTATGGTTTCATTAATGCTATTTCCTACCCATTTGAGGAGAGATTTGCAGGACGTCCAACGAAGAGAGTTTCGGGGGCATACGAGAAAATGAAAAACCGAGGAGCACAGTTCGGATTAAAAGCAGGTAATGGCTCCGTATCAGAAATCTATCATAAAGCCTTATCATAATATCCTAGGCTTTGTTTTTTGGACAAGTGTGCTTTCTTAGGTTAATGTATGTAAGAGTGTATGATACTGTTTAATGCAGTCTTAAGATATAGCCTAATTACCGAAAATCATGAATTATGCAAATTATTCAGTAACACTGTAAGGTACATCAACTAACTTTATAGGACATACACAATTTGTTATGGTTAATGTATGTACTGAATTGTATTGAAATTGAAGTATGCAGTCGTAAGATATAGCCTAATTACCAAGAATCATTAATTATGCAAATTATTCATCAACACTGAAAGGTACACCAACAAGCTTTACAGGACAACATATGCGATTGTTATGGTTAACATGTGTACTGAATTATATTGGAATTGAAGTATGTATTCTTAAGATATAGCCTAATTACCGAAAATCATTAATTATTCAAATTATTCATTAACACTGTACGATGCATCAACAAACTTGATAGGACATATGTGTTTTCTTATGGTTAACGTATGTACTAAATTATGTTGAATTTGAAGTATGTATTCTTAAGATATAGCCTAATTACCAAAAATAATTAATTATGCAAATTATTCATTAACGCTGTAAGATACATCAACGAATTTTATAGGACAAATGTATGTTGTTATGTTTAACAAATATACTAAATTATATTGAAATTGAAATATGCAGTCTTAAGATATTGCGTAATTAGTTGATTTCATTAATATGCAAATTTCTCTAATTAAACATTAACAGATCTGGCTCAAAACCTAATCAGGTCTAGCTATTACCCTAAAAATTATATATCCCAAATTTCATTACAATTGAGCCAGCCGATTTTTAGAAAATGATGACACAAACAGACAGACAGACAGACAGACAGACAGACAGACAGACAGACAGACAGACAGAGACACACACACACACACACACACACACACACAGACACACAGACATACAAACATTCCCCTTTTAATACCTCCCGTACCCTTACGGGAGGTAACAATCCAATCAATTACCTTCTCTATAAAGTCTATCCCTTTCAGGTTGCATTGTGTTTCTAGTCTATCCCTTTCAGGCTGCATTGTGTTTCTAGTCTATCCCTTTCAGGTTGCAGTGTGTTTCTAGTCTATCTCTTTCAGGCTGCATTGTGTTTCTAGTCTATCCCTTTCAGGCTGCAGTGTGTTTCTAGTCTATCCCTTTCAGGCTGCAGTGTGTTTCTAGTATATCCCTTTCAGGTTGCAGTGTGTTTCTAGTCTATCCCTTTCAGGTTGCAGTGTGTTTCTAGTCTATCCCTTTCAGGCTGCAGTGTGTTTCTAGTCTATCCCTTTCAGGCTGCATTGTGTTTCTAGTTTATCCCTTTCAGGCTGCATTGTGTTTCTAGTTTTTATCCCTTTCAGGCTGCAGTGTGTTTCTAGTTTTTATCCCTTTCAGGCTGCAGTGTGTTTCTAGTCTATCCCTTTCAGGCTGCAGTGTGTTTCTAGTTTACCCAAGGCTGCAGTGTGTTTCTAGTCTATCCCTTTCAGGCTGCAGTGTGTTTCTAGTCTATCCCTTTCAGGTTGCATTGTGTTTCTAGTTTTTATCCCTTTCAGGCTGCAGTGTGTTTCTAGTATATCCCTTTCAGGCTGCAGTGTGTTTCTAGTATATCCCTTTCAGGCTGCAGTGTGTTTCTAGTCTATCCCTTTCAGGCTGCAGTGTGTTTCTAGTCTATCCCTTTCAGGCTGCATTGTGTTTCTAGTCTATCCCTTTCAGGTTGCAGTGTGTTTCTAGTCTATCCCTTTCAGGCTGCATTGTGTTTCTAGTTTTTATCCCTTTCAGGTTGCATTGTGTTTCTAGTCTATCCCTTTCAGGCTGCAGTGTGTTTCTAGTATATCCCTTTCAGGTTGCATTGTGTTTCTAGTATATCCCTTTCAGGTTGCAGTGTGTTTCTAGTTTTTATCCCTTTCAGGCTGCAGTGTGTTTCTAGTCTATCCCTTTCAGGCTGCAGTGTGTTTCTAGTTTTTATCCCTTTCAGGTTGCAGTGTGTTTCTAGTTTTTATCCCTTTCAGGTTGCAGTGTGTTTCTAGTTTTTATCCCTTTCAGGTTGCAGTGTGTTTCTAGTTTTTATCCCTTTCAGGCTGCAGTGTGTTTCTAGTCTATCCCTTTCAGGCTGCATTGTGTTTCTAGTTTTTAGCCCTTTCAGGTTGCAGTGTGTTTCTAGTTTTTATCCCTTTCAGGCTGCAGTGTGTTTCTAGTCTATCCCTTTCAGGCTGCAGTGTGTTTCTAGTCTATCCCTTTCAGGTTGCAGTGTGTTTCTAGTCTATCCCTTTCAGGCTGCAGTGTGTTTCTAGTCTATCCCTTTCAGGTTGCAGTGTGTTTCTAGTCTATCCCTTTCAGGTTGCAGTGTGTTTCTAGTCTATCCCTTTCAGGCTGCATTGTGTTTCTAGTTTTTATCCCTTTCAGGCTGCAGTGTGTTTCTAGTCTATCCCTTTCAGGTTGCAGTGTGTTTCTAGTTTTTATCCCTTTCAGGTTGCAGTGTGTTTCTAGTCTATCCCTTTCAGGCTGCAGTGTGTTTCTAGTCTATCCCTTTCAGGCTGCATTGTGTTTCTAGTCTATCCCTTTCAGGCTGCATTGTGTTTCTAGTCTATCCCTTTCAGGCTGCAGTGTGTTTCTAGTCTATCCCTTTCAGGTTGTAGTGTGTTTCTAGTCTATCCCTTTCAGGTTGCAGTGTGTTTCTAGTCTATCCCTTTCAGGCTGCAGTGTGTTTCTAGTCTATCCCTTTCAGGCTGCATTGTGTTTCTAGTCTATCCCTTTCAGGCTGCAGTGTGTTTCTAGTCTATCCCTTTCAGGCTGCATTGTGTTTCTAGTCTATCCCTTTCAGGCTGCATTGTGTTTCTAGTCTATCCCTTTCAGGCTGCAGTGTGTTTCTAGTCTATCCCTTTCAGGCTGCAGTGTGTTTCTAGTCTATCCCTTTCAGGCTGCAGTGTGTTTCTAGTATATCCCTTTCAGGCTGCAGTGTGTTTCTAGTCTATCCCTTTCAGGTTGCAGTGTGTTTCTAGTCTATCCCTTTCAGGTTGCAGTGTGTTTCTAGTATATCCCTTTCAGGCTGCATTGTGTTTCTAGTATATCCCTTTCAGGTTGCAGTGTGTTTCTAGTCTATCCCTTTCAGGTTGCAGTGTGTTTCTAGTCTATCCCTTTCAGGCTGCATTGTGTTTCTAGTATATCCCTTTCAGGTTGCAGTGTGTTTCTAGTCTATCCCTTTCAGGTTGCATTGTGTTTCTAGTCTATCTCTTTCAGGCTGCAGTGTGTTTCTAGTCTATCCCTTTCAGGTTGCATTGTGTTTCTAGTCTATCCCTTTCAGGCTGCAGTGTGTTTCTAGTATATCCCTTTCAGGCTGCAGTGTGTTTCTAGTCTATCCCTTTCAGGCTGCAGTGTGTTTCTAGTATATCCCTTTCAGGTTGCAGTGTGTTTCTAGTATATCCCTTTCAGGTTGCAGTGTGTTTCTAGTATATCCCTTTCAGGCTGCATTGTGTTTCTAGTTTATCCCTTTCAGGCTGCAGTGTGTTTCTAGTCTATCCCTTTCAGGTTGCAGTGTGTTTCTAGTCTATCCCTTTCAGGCTGCAGTGTGTTTCTAGTATATCCCTTTCAGGCTGCAGTGTGTTTCTAGTCTATCCCTTTCAGGCTGCAGTGTGTTTCTAGTATATCCCTTTCAGGCTGCAGTGTGTTTCTAGTATATCCCTTTCAGGCTGCAGTGTGTTTCTAGTCTATCCCTTTCAGGCTGCAGTGTGTTTCTAGTATATCCCTTTCAGGCTGCAGTGTGTTTCTAGTCTATCCCTTTCAGGTTGCATTGTGTTTCTAGTCTATCCCTTTCAGGCTGCAGTGTGTTTCTAGTCTATCCCTTTCAGGCTGCAGTGTGTTTCTAGTATATCCCTTTCAGGTTGCAGTGTGTTTCTAGTTTATCCCTTTCAGGCTGCAGTGTGTTTCTAGTCTATCCCTTTCAGGCTGCAGTGTGTTTCTAGTTTTTATCCCTTTCAGGCTGCAGTGTGTTTCTAGTCTATCCCTTTCAGGTTGCAGTGTGTTTCTAGTTTTTATCCCTTTCAGGCTGCAGTGTGTTTCTAGTCTATCCCTTTCAGGTTGCATTGTGTTTCTAGTCTATCCCTTTCAGGCTGCAGTGTGTTTCTAGTCTATCCCTTTCAGGTTGCATTGTGTTTCTAGTCTATCCCTTTCAGGTTGCATTGTGTTTCTAGTTTATCCCTTTCAGGCTGCAGTGTGTTTCTAGTTTATCCCTTTCAGGCTGCAGTGTGTTTCTAGTCTATCCCTTTCAGGCTGCAGTGTGTTTCTAGTTTATCCCTTTCAGGCTGCAGTGTGTTTCTGGTTTACCCCAGGCTGCAGTGTGTTTCTAGTTTATCCCTTTCAGGTTGCATTGTGTTTCTAGTCTATCCCTTTCAGGCTGCAGTGTGTTTCTAGTTTATCCCTTTCAGGCTGCAGTGTGTTTCTAGTCTATCCCTTTCAGGTTGCATTGTGTTTCTAGTCTATCCCTTTCAGGCTGCAGTGTGTTTCTAGTCTATCCCTTTCAGGCTGCAGTGTGTTTCTAGTTTATCCCTTTCAGGTTGCAGTGTGTTTCTAGTTTATCCCTTTCAGGTTGCAGTGTGTTTCTAGTCTATCCCTTTCAGGCTGCAGTGTGTTTCTAGTCTATCCCTTTCAGGCTGCAGTGTGTTTCTAGTTTATCCCTTTCAGGTTGCAGTGTGTTTCTAGTCTATCCCTTTCAGGCTGCATTGTGTTTCTAGTCTATCCCTTTCAGGCTGCATTGTGTTTCTAGTCTATCCCTTTCAGGCTGCAGTGTGTTTCTAGTCTATCCCTTTCTGGCTGCAGTGTGTTTCTAGTTTATCCCTTTCTCTTGATATTTCATATTTCACTTGATACTTATATTTCACCCGTAAAGTGGAGTAAGCAGGAAAGTGATGGTTGTTATTTGTACATGTGTATATTCCCAAAAATAACAGATTATTGTCGGTTCGCAGTAATAATTATTGTAAAACTAGTAATAGACATATGAAGACTGTATATATCCGGCATTTGATATCGGATGACCATATATATCTGGCATTTGACATGTTAGCTATGCATTTGTCTATACTCTGTATAGACTTGTGATTTAGATTTGATAATTTCCTAATTTAAATTAAATAATGAAAAAGTAGTTCATGTTACATTTCACCCTTTTCTGTTCTTTCCGTATTTGACGATATAGGCACACGCTTTGCCTCACGTTAGATCTTAAAAATGACAGTCATAAAAAGTGATAAATCCAGCACATATAGACGCTACATGAGGGGGTCTGTGGGCAGATGGATAAAGGGTCTTTTTAGTCCCCGAAGGGAGGTGACTATTGCAATGAGCTCCGTCCATCCCTAATACGTAATTTCTCAGACATGCAATATCCGATTTTTTCCTGGTATAAAGGTAACATATCATATGGACATATGAACTTCACTTTGTTTCTAGATATACATAGGGCGGCCATATTTGCAATTACAAATCGGTATATTTACTGCACAGCACAAAAATTGTAATACATACAAATCGATATTTCAGAAAATGGAATTGGGGAGAGTCACATTTTACGACATATCACACATTTTAGAATTCAGTTCTTGCAAAGGGCCATGTCTTATAAAATGAAATTTGGAAGGTTCACATTTTACTTTGATTAATAAATCTTTGTATTTTCTAACTTCGCATTAAATTGTGATTTGGCATCCTGTCACATACTATAGTATTACTATGATATCAGAACGTATCACTCAGTCAGTCAAATCACTGCTGACAACCATACATGAAATCGATTGTTGTTTGTAGCATATGGCGAGGACTTAGGCTCACAGGAATGAAGGGTGAGCAGTGTGGTAAGATATTGGTGATAATGTGGGTGATATTGACCTTGGTCCCAGCAATGTCGGGATTGCGCTCACTTAGCGTTTGGCAGTTCTGGCCTTCTGTCCCAACAATGTCGGGTTTGCGCTCACTTAGTGTTTGGGAGTAATGGCCTTCTGCCCTGCAGTGCCAATATATATATATATATATATATATATATATATATATATATATATATATATATATATATATATATATATATATATATATATATATATATATATATATATATATATATATATATATATATATATATATATATAACTCGGTGAGTATCAATCTGCTATAAGACAGTGCTCTATACCGCAGTGGCAGAGCGTAATAGTTTTGGAACTCTTTCTTGGGTGTAACTCGGAGTTTCACGCATATTGCGATCATCAGACACTAAATAAATATATATATATATATATATATATATATATATATATATATATATATATATATATATATATATATATATATATATATATATATATATATATATATATATATATATATATATATATATATATATATATATATATATATATATATATATTTATATATATTTTAATTGAATGATAATGGGAAACAACCAATGTCTTTAAAATTATGAATGTGGTGACATTGAGGCAACCATTGACTGTGGGATTCATGTCCCTATCTACATATGATAACATCTAACCCTTGGGTTGGATTCATGTCCCTATCTACATATGATAACATCTAACCTTTGGGTTGTTGTTTTGATCTTTTGAACAGAAGGAGGGTCATGTTTCAGAGAAAAGAAGTTGAGGGGGGGGGACCATTTTTAGAAAGTTGAAACGGATAGGGAAGGGTCGTATTTTACACTACAAACAGGTCATAACCCCCCCCCCCCCCCCCCCTCTTGTAAGTAGTGAAGATTCCCTTGGCATATGTCGCGAGGGCATTTTACATGAGGGAATATGTACATGGACTTTTGACGATTGTAAATAGAAGGTTGTTTGTATTCCGGTGTATAACACTGTTTGTTGTTTTTGCTTATAATTCCAAATGTAGCTAAATGTGTTAAGCGCTTAAAAAATTAGAAACTATTTAACACCCCTGACAATGTTGACGAGACGTTGACGAAGATTTGGGAATCGCTTCCAACTGTTTTGATATCATGTTAAGCTTGTAGCAACTTGTCCATAGACAGATTAAGAAATCATTTTAGTAGGTAGGGTAAACTCGAGCTCATTACTGCACCCCTCCACAATACATTTCAGGTTGGGAGCAGCCAAACTGGTTCGCGTTATCAGATGACGAGAAAGGTCAAAGACTGAGCTTTCGTCGTACCAACTGGTTTGGTCCAGTTGGTAGGGAATGTAACTTGGTGATGAAGAATGCAGGGGTGATAGATTTAAGTTCAGCTGGTAAATTTGACATTGAGGGAAAGGATGCATATGCCTTGTTGGATAGTCTATGTGCCACTAATATTCCTGA
This sequence comes from Glandiceps talaboti, assembly GCF_964340395.1. Lineage (NCBI taxonomy): Eukaryota > Metazoa > Hemichordata > Enteropneusta > Spengelidae > Glandiceps > Glandiceps talaboti. Next base: position 18,291,939 of record NC_135569.1, on the reverse strand, counting down.
GGTAAAATCATTCACACCATATTTATTTATTCTTCTTTCCTTCCTATTTACCTGGTCCCGCCACTTAATTGTATTAATTTTAACTTATTGTAACATCTGTTATTTCCCTCTTCTCTCTGTCGTCAATCGAAATAAACTTGTGAACATTTCTTATACTGCTGCTAAAATTGTGGGCCTGCCAACTCTCTGTCTGCTTTCTTCGACTTTACTGATCGTGCAATACTGCGAATAAGTATCCACTTAATACATATTTTGATATTCTCCCATCTGGGCGAAGATACTGTTGTTTTAAATGCTCCAAAAGTTGGATACAGAAAGGGTTGTGTGCCATCAGCCGTCAAATTCTTAAATCAATGCAACATCATCATCATCCTGATCCTCATCTTCAATGCTAAATAACTTTGAACTGCTTGTACATGCCTTATCATCTGTATGTAAATCACCCTGGTAGTTGTTCTGGCTGGAAACATTTCAGAACATTTAAGATAAACAAGGGCATTTAAGTCAAACCACTTAAGAAAACCAAAGAGATGAGAAAAAAATGCAATGATGAACTCTCCAGATGATGTGCTGTGTTTGTTTTTTCTAAATTATAATATTATGCTAACCAAAAATTATAATATTATGCTAACCAAAAATTATAATATTATGCTAACCAAAAATTATGTGTATGCTAAATAGAATTTAAGAAGCGGTGCTCAGCGATTATAGTAAAAAATGATGAAAATTTATGTATCAGTTTTCATTCATTATGTTTACAGGTTGGAGAAAGCACTGTAGTTCACTTGTTAACGCATCGAGGTAGAATCTACTCTGAAATTACAATATGCAGATTAGCTGTCAATCATTTCTTCTGTGTGACGTCATCTGAAGCAGAACTTCATACCATAAGGTAAATTACTCAGATACTAGTCATAGTCTTCAACCTTCGTAATCTGATTAAAATCCGATGTAGATGTCGGCTAATCGTTCATTGTTATTTGACATCGGTATTTTTGCTTGAATTGACCTTCGTGATACATGTTTATGTTTTCGTCTTGATGGCCGCCTCCTCTACATTGGCGGTCATCAACGATTAGCCGACATCTACATCGGTTTTATAACTCTAATGATTGGCTATTTCACAGTCTATATGTTATAATTCTAATGATTGGCTATTTCACAGTCTATATGTTATAATTCTAATGATTGGCTATTTCAAAGTCTATATGTTATAATTCTAATGATTGGCTATTTCACAGTCTATATGTTATAATTCTAATGATTGGCTATTTCACAGTCTACATGTTATAATTCTAATCATTGGCTATTTCAAAGTCTATATGTTATAACTCTAATGATTGGCTATTTCAAAGTCTATATGTTATAATTCTAATGATTGGCTATTTCACAGTCTATATGTTATAATTCTAATGATTGGCTATTTCACAGTCTATATGTTATAATTCTAATGATTGGCTATTTCACAGTCTATATGTTATAATTCTAATGATTGGCTATTTCACAGTCTATATGTTATAATTCTAATCATTGGCTATTTCACAGTCTATATGTTATAATTCTAATGATTGGCTATTTCACAGTCTATAATTTGTTATAATTCTAATGATTGGCTATTTCACAGTCTATAATTTGTTATAATTCTAATGATTGGCTATTTCACAGTCTATATGTTATAATTCTAATGATTGGCTATTTCACAGTCTATAATTTGTTATAATTCTAATGATTGGCTATTTCACAGTCTATAATTTGTTATAATTCTAATGATTGGCTATTTCACAGTCTATATGTTATAATTCTAATGATTGGCTATTTCACAGTCTATAATTTGTTATAATTCTAATGATTGGCTATTTCACAGTCTATATGTTATAATTCTAATGATTGGCTATTTCACAGTCTATAATTTGTTATAATTCTAATGATTGGCTATTTCACAGTCTATATGTTATAATTCTAATGATTGGCTATTTCATAGTCCATATAAGTAAATCCTCTATTACTTATCTTGTATCCAACTAGGTGGATAGAGGAGCAAGGTATTCTGGGTAAATTCGAGTACAAGATAACAAACACGTCTGATAAAACAGCTTGTCTTGGTATTGTTGGACCAAAGTCAAAGAGCATTGTACAGGAACTTACTGACATTGATATGGAATCATTAAAACCTATGCAAACTAAAACTATTAATGTTGCTAAGATTCCAGTCTTTGTAATAAGAGCTTCTGTCACAGGTAAGATGAACTAGAATGTAATCTGTGTAAGAGAAGGGTAGGGATGGCTAGAAAATGCTGCTAAATCCAACCATGCCACCTCCCCTTCCATGCCTGTGTAAAGCAAAACAGACTCGGAGTATATATACCTAAAAATCCATCACCCACCCAGAGGGTTGAAATTAATGTCCTGAAATAGACACACACTCTGTGTGATCGTCCGCCCAATCTGTTTGTCCGCAATACGTTATTTTTCAGACATGCAATAATCCATTTCTTTCAATCCTAGCACAAAGGTGACATATCATATGCGCACGTAACTTTGTTTCGCGACATATGCAAATTTGACCAAATGGTGGCCATGTTTGCATGCAGTTAAAAATCAATATTTACTGCATAACTCAAAAACTGTAATACATAGAGACTCCATTCAAGTGCTCATTCCTATATTATTAGGTGTAAACTTTCTTTTGACTGTGACCTTTCGGGTCAATTATCAAAATTTAGCCATGTCCTGCTCATCACAGATACTTTTTATTGTTTATTTGTTGCCACTAATTTTTGTAAATTAGGTGTTTTATCTCAAAAACGATACTTCTTTGTATAGGTTGCTTTTCAGTCACCATTTCTGCACTGAAATGAGGGTGATTTCAAAATGCAAACAAATTGAAACTACAAAATCATGTCATGAAGATAGGAAGCCACTGTTGAGAGGAATAAACTGTTATCATGAATTACGCCTATCATTAAGATAGTAATTACAGGTTGATAACAGTTTGGCAGTGTGTTCAATTTTAGTACTTCCTTAAGAAAGGTGTCAATGATATACACACCATCTACTTCACCATCTATATTATCAAACCATCTGGTCAAATTGTCATCGTATCATTTTGTCGTATTAAACGTCATTTGGGTGGAAATTTGACAATGAACAATTTAGAATTTCCAACGCTAATGAAAATTCAAGTATTGGTATCTTTCTTTCCTATTGATCCCAGTTGTTAACAGTGCTATGTATCCCAGTTATTAACAGTGCTATGTATCCAGTTGTTAACAGTGCTATGTATCCAGTTGTTAACAGTGCTATGTATCCAGTTGTTAACAGTGCTATGTATCCAGTTGTTAACAGTGCTATGTATCCAGTTGTTAACAGTGCTATGTATCCAGTTATTAACAGTGCTATGTATCCAGTTGTTAACAGTGCTATGTATCCAGTTGTTAACAGTGCTATGTATCCAGTTGTTAACAGTGCTATGTATCCAGTTATTAACAGTGCTTTGTATCCCAGTTGTTAACAGTGCTATGTATCCAGTTGTTAACAGTGCTATGTATCCAGTTATTAACAGTGCTATGTATCCAGTTGTTAACAGTGCTATGTATCCAGTTGTTAACAGTGCTATGTATCCAGTTATTAACAGTGCTGTGTATCCCAGTTATTTAACAGTGCTCCAGTTATTAAGTGCTATGTACATGTATCCAGTTATTAACAGTGCTATGTATCCAAGTTATTAAGTGCTATGTACACGTATCCAGTTGTTAACAGTGCTATGTATCCAGTTATTAACAGTGCTCCAGTTATTAAGTGCTATGTACATGTATCCAGTTATTAAGAGTGCTATGTATCCAGTTATTAACAGTGCTATATGTATCCAGTTATTAACAGTGCTCCAGTTATTAAGTGCTATGTACATGTATCCAGTTATTAAGAGTGCTATGTATCCAGTTATTAAGTGCTATGTATCAAGTTATTAAGTGCTATGTACATGTATCCAGTTATTAAGAGTGCTATGTATCCAAGTTATTAAGTGCTATGTACATGTATCCAGTTAACAGTGCTATATATCTCAGTTATTAACAGTGCTATGTATCCCAGTTAAGTGTTATGTACATGTATCCAATTATTAACAGTGCTATGTACATGTATCCAATTAATACCAGTGCTATGTACATGTATCCAATTATTATCAGTGTTGTATAATTGATAGGTGAATTGGGGTATGAATTGTACCATGATAGACAACACACTAGTCAGCTCTATGACGCTCTCTTATTGACTGGTCACTCTCACGGAATGGCCGATTTTGGATCGTATGCAGCAAACACGATGAGGTTGGAGAAAGGGTACAGAGTATGGGGCAGAGAGGTGAGTTTAGGGTTGGAGAAAGGGTAAAGAGTATGGGGCAGAGAGGTGAGTTTAGGGTTGGAGAAATTTAAGGATACAAAGTATTTGGTAGAAAGGTACCAGGTGAGCTTGAGGGTGGAGAGAAGAGGGTACATGGTATGTGAAGAAAAAAAAGGTACTAGGTGAGTTTAGGGTCAGAGAGAGAGAGAGCCCCGTACAGGGTATGAGGCAGAAAGATAGTAGGTGAGTTTAGGGTCAGAGAGAGGGTATAAAGTGTGAGGGAAAATTGGTTTCTTACATGGAATATCATTCCAAGATTATAATAATAATTAAATAATAATCATAATAATAATAATACACTTTATTTAGACAAGATAGCCTAAGGTAAAAGCCTCATTTCGTTGAGAACATTTACAACAGACATAAAATGAACAATAACAATACAATTATACCAGAAAATGAAACTACGTACAATTGCAAATAAACTAAAAGGTTCTCAGTTATATGTGCATATTACCTTTCCTCCAAGAGTTATTGTTTAATTCTAATTATTTTTCTTTATTTTGTTAATATTGTATTTTAAAGTTCTGTTTTCTTTCTTCTCTAATAGTTGACGGTTGATTACAATCCTTATGAGGCTGGGATAGCAGACTACATTAACATAAACAAGGTGAATACAACTCCTATATAATTATGTGGTACGTAGGTGAATACAACTCCTATATAATCATGTGATACGTAGGTGAATACAACTCCTATATAATTATGTGATACGTAAGTGAATACAACTCCTATATAATTATGTGATACGTAGGTGAATACAACTCCTATATAATTATGTGATA